>NW_027476356.1:0-7500 GCF_051020955.1 Megalopta genalis
CTAACGTTTTTACATAGGGATTAAGCATTTAGAACGAAATCTAATGTAGGAAAATGGTACTTTACTCTTGACCGGTACGTTGGGACTTTGAAAATATTCGGGCGTTCCAATCGCTCGGCTGTTGCATCATAGCGCGTCTCGGCGCAATCGACCGATTCGCTCGACCCATTATTTTCGATTTACGGCTAAAATAAATTTTTCTCATTTTATTCAATAACATATTCTTGCTTAGATAACTTTTTTACATAGGGATTAAGCATTTAGAACGATATAATGTTTAAAATAAGGGCACTTTACTCTTGACATTTTACGGTTTTTTCAATTTCTGAAAAATCCTATCATTAGATTTTTTTAAAAATACGATAATCTTGCATAACTAACGTTTCTACATAGGGATTAAGCATTTAGAACGAAATCTAATGTCAGAAAATGGCACTTTACTCTTGACATTTTTCGGTTTTTTCAATTTTCTGGAAAATCCTATCATTAGATTTTTTTTAAAATACGATATTCTTGCTTAACTAACGTTTTTACATAGGATTAAGCATTTAGAACGAAATCTAATGTAGGAAAATGGTACTTTACTCTTGATCGGTACGTTGGGACTTTGAAAATATTCGGCGTACGCGGCGCGCTCGGCGCTTCGAACAGCTCCGGTGTCCCCATTATTTTCGATTTACGGCTAAAATAAATTTTTCTCATTTTATTCAATAACATATTCTTGCTTAGATAACTTTTTTACATAGGGATTAAGCATTTAGAACGATATAATGTTTAAAATAAGGGCACTTTACTCTTGACATTTTACGGTTTTTTCAATTTTATGAAAAATCCTATCATTAGATTTTTTTAAAAATACGATATTCTTGCTTAACTAACGTTTCTACATAGGGATTAAGCATTTAGAACGAAATCTAATGTCAGAAAATGGCACTTTACTCTTGACATTTTTCGGTTTTTTCAATTTTCTGGAAAATCCTATCATTAGATTTTTTTAAAAATACGATATTCTTGCTTAACTAACGTTTTTACATAGGGATTAAGCATTTAGAACGAAATCTAATGTAGGAAAATGGTACTTTACTCTTGATCGGTACGTTGGGACTTTGAAAATATTCGGGCGTTCCAATCGCTCGTCTGTTGCATCATAGCGCGTCTCGGCGCAATCGACCGATTCGCTCGACCCATTATTTTCGATTTACGGCTAAAATAAATTTTTCTCATTTTATTCAATAACATATTCTTGCTTAGATAACTTTTTTACATAGGGATTAAGCATTTAGAACGATATAATGTTTAAAATAAGGGCACTTTACTCTTGACATTTTACGGTTTTTTCAATTTTATGAAAAATCCTATCATTAGATTTTTTTAAAAATACGATAATCTTGCTTAACTAACGTTTCTACATAGGGATTAAGCATTTAGAACGAAATCTAATGTCAGAAAATGGCACTTTACTCTTGACATTTTTCGGTTTTTTCAATTTTCTGGAAAATCCTATCATTAGATTTTTTTTAAAATACGATATTCTTGCTTAACTAACGTTTTTACATAGGGATTAAGCATTTAGAACGAAATCTAATGTAGGAAAATGGTACTTTACTCTTGATCGGTACGTTGGGACTTTGAAAATATTCGGGCGTTCCAATCGCTCGTCTGTTGCATCATAGCGCGTCTCGGCGCAATCGACCGATTCGCTCGACCCATTATTTTCGATTTACGGCTAAAATAAATTTTTCTCATTTTATTCAATAACATATTCTTGCTTAGATAACTTTTTTACATAGGGATTAAGCATTTAGAACGATATAATGTTTAAAATAAGGGCACTTTACTCTTGACATTTTACGGTTTTTTCAATTTTCTGAAAAATCCTATCATTAGATTTTTTTAAAAATACGATAATCTTGCATAACTAACGTTTCTACATAGGGATTAAGCATTTAGAACGAAATCTAATGTCAGAAAATGGCACTTTACTCTTGACATTTTTCGGTTTTTTCAATTTTCTGGAAAATCCTATCATTAGATTTTTTTAAAAATACGATATTCTTGCTTAACTAACGTTTTTACATAGGGATTAAGCATTTAGAACGAAATCTAATGTAGGAAAATGGTACTTTACTCTTGATCGGTACGTTGGGACTTTGAAAATATTCGGGCGTACGCGGCGCGCTCGGCGCTTCGAACAGCTCCGGTGTCCCCATTATTTTCGATTTACGGCTAAAATAAATTTTTCTCATTTTATTCAATAACATATTCTTGCTTAGATAACTTTTTTACATAGGGATTAAGCATTTAGAACGATATAATGTTTAAAATAAGGGCACTTTACTCTTGACATTTTACGGTTTTTTCAATTTTATGAAAAATCCTATCATTAGATTTTTTTAAAAATACGATATTCTTGCTTAACTAACGTTTCTACATAGGGATTAAGCATTTAGAACGAAATCTAATGTCAGAAAATGGCACTTTACTCTTGACATTTTTCGGTTTTTTCAATTTTCTGGAAAATCCTATCATTAGATTTTTTTAAAAATACGATATTCTTGCTTAACTAACGTTTTTACATAGGGATTAAGCATTTAGAACGAAATCTAATGTAGGAAAATGGTACTTTACTCTTGATCGGTACGTTGGGACTTTGAAAATATTCGGCCGTACGCGGCGCGTCTCGGCGCTTCGAACAGCTCCGGTGTCCCCATTATTTTCGATTTACGGCTAAAATAAATTCTTCTAATTTTTTTCAATTACATATTCTTGCTTAAATAACTTTTTTACATAGGGATTAAGCATTTAGAACGATACATTGTTTAAAATAATGGCACTTTACTCTTGACATTTTACGGTTTTTTCAATTTTCTGAAAAATCCTATCATTAGATTTTTTTAAAAATACGATAATCTTGCTTAACTAACGTTTCTACATAGGGATTAAGCATTTAGAACGAAATCTAATGTCAGAAAATGGCACTTTACTCTTGACATTTTTCGGTTTTTTCAATTTTCTGGAAAATCCTATCATTAGATTTTTTTAAAAATACGATATTCTTGCTTAACTAACGTTTTTACATAGGGATTAAGCATTTAGAACGAAATCTAATGTAGGAAATTGGTACTTTACTCTTGATCGGTACGTTGGGACTTTGAAAATATTCGGCCGTACGCGGCGCGTCTCGGCGCTTCGAACAGCTCCGGTGTCCCCATTATTTTCGATTTACGGCTAAAATAAATTTTTCTAATTTTTTTCAATTACATATTCTTGCTTAAATAACTTTTTTACATAGGGATTAAGCATTTAGAACGACATGTTGTTTAAAATAATGGTACTTTACTCTTGTGATTTTTCGGTTTTTTTTGATTATTTTGAAAAATAAATTTTTGTAATTTTTTTAAATACGATATTCGTGATCAGTGAACGATTTCACATATGGATTAAGCATTTAGAATCGTGCGGACGCGTTATTAAAAAAGTTTACTCGATGCGATGGGACTTTAAAAAGTTTGTGAAAATTTTCATATTGGGAAAAAATGTGTAATTTTTTGTCTAGTTTACGGTAGTGTAATTTATTTTAATGTTTACTATAAAAATTTTTTTCGTTCGTTCACGCGCTATGTTACAACAGCACGGCCGGGCGGTCTGTTGCCGCAGCGGTTTACACTCATAAGCGCGCGTGCTATTCGGCCGGCGGCGCCGGCGTCCTTGCCGGCCGTTCGGTATCTATAAGAGATACACGGTCCGTGCGAGGCGGACGGAGCAGAGCGGGTTTTGGGCCAATTCTACGATCTCGGTCGAGAAGCTGTCTCAGAGCTCCTTCGGGGCTTCGGTCCTGACTGTTTCGTGCCGTTTACGTTACGGACTTTTCTCCACACAGCGTGGCCACGGGTCGGTGTCTTTGACCGAATGGCCCATATGTGGCAAGCCCTACGGGGTTGGTTACCCGTATGCACTTTGTATGTATACTCGTACTCACTGAGCAATCGACTCTTCTGTCCGAGCGATGGAAAAATTTTTTAAAATGCATCTGTAAGATTTGGAAGCAAATCGTACCAATTGAAAACTGTGGCTAAAATGAATAGCCCAGTGGAGAGAGAAAACTATCAAAAAACTGATTTTTTAAATCAAGAGGTGTCAGAAATCGAAATGCCTAGCGCGAGCGGAAGAACACGCTTTCTCGCCAGTCCAGCATGTGTCCTGTCCGTTCTTCCTCGGCTTGCCGATTTTGCCCAGATCAGAGGTTTCGTGCTTCCGGCGGTCAGAAGATCAGCGTGAGCGTACGCGCTTCCACGACTATGGCATCACCCATGTACTTTTTCCTTTGAATATATTTGAGTACATAAAAAATATTAAAACATATAGAGAGAACTGTGTCTTGGATCTTAAAAATTTGTCAATAGCGATGATATATTATTACTTAACTTGAAGTATTTGTACGTTTTAGCTGGGACGTACATTTATCTTACAAGATGTTAATAGCGAGACTCTTGAAGATAAAATTATCTTGTGATTTTATGAAGGCAAAGATAGAAACGTACGAAGCTGGCGTACGTAGAAAAATGTGATTTTACGATAGAACAAAAATATAATACGTACGTTTTTGGGCGTACGGTAAAATATCTGTATGGTAGAAAAATGAAAGAAATTGAGCGTTAAAGAAGATATGTTACAAGCGCGGAATGTGGCAAAACTTGTACATATTTGAAAGAGAAAAGTGGTGTGTCGACCTGACATATATATATGAAACAGGCGACGATGGAAAAGGATTTAAATTTTGTCCATTTTATATATACATATTGTATAGTTCCCTGGTTGATCCTGCCAGTAGTCATATGCTTGTCTCAAAGATTAAGCCATGCATGTCTCAGTACATGCCGTATTAAGGTGAAACCGCGAATGGCTCATTAAATCAGTTATGGTTTCTTAGATCGTACTAAAATTTACTTGGATAACTGTGGTAATTCTAGAGCTAATACATGCAAAACAGAGTTCCGACCAGAGATGGTAGGAACGCTTTTATTAGATCAAAACCAATCGGTGGCGGGTGTTTACACTCGTCCATCGTTTGCTTTGGTGACTCTGAATAACTTTGTGCTGATCGCATGGTCTTATAGCACCGGCGACGCATCTTTCAAATGTCTGCCTTATCAACTGTCGATGGTAGGTTCTGCGCCTACCATGGTTGTAACGGGTAACGGGGAATCAGGGTTCGATTCCGGAGAGGGAGCCTGAGAAACGGCTACCACATCCAAGGAAGGCAGCAGGCGCGCAAATTACCCACTCCCGGCACGGGGAGGTAGTGACGAAAAATAACGATACGGGACTCATCCGAGGCCCCGTAATCGGAATGAGTACACTTTAAATCCTTTAACGAGGATCCATTGGAGGGCAAGTCTGGTGCCAGCAGCCGCGGTAATTCCAGCTCCAATAGCGTATATTAAAGTTGTTGCGGTTAAAAAGCTCGTAGTTGAATCTGTGTGTCACAGTGTCGGTTCATCGCTCGCGGTGTTTAACTGGCATTATGTGGTACGTCCTACCGGTGGGCTTTGCTCTTCACGGGGCGGTCCAACTAATATCCCATCGCGGTGCTCTTCACTGAGTGTCGAGGTGGGCCGGTACGTTTACTTTGAACAAATTAGAGTGCTCAAAGCAGGCTACCTTCGCCTGAATACTGTGTGCATGGAATAATGGAATAGGACCTCGGTTCTATTTTGTTGGTTTTCGGAACCCCGAGGTAATGATTAATAGGGACAGATGGGGGCATTCGTATTGCGACGTTAGAGGTGAAATTCTTGGATCGTCGCAAGACGGACAGAAGCGAAAGCATTTGCCAAAAATGTTTTCATTAATCAAGAACGAAAGTTAGAGGTTCGAAGGCGATCAGATACCGCCCTAGTTCTAACCATAAACGATGCCAGCTAGCGATCCGCCGAAGTTCCTACGATGACTCGGCGGGCAGCTTCCGGGAAACCAAAGCTTTTGGGTTCCGGGGGAAGTATGGTTGCAAAGCTGAAACTTAAAGGAATTGACGGAAGGGCACCACCAGGAGTGGAGCCTGCGGCTTAATTTGACTCAACACGGGAAACCTCACCAGGCCCGGACACCGGAAGGATTGACAGATTGATAGCTCTTTCTTGATTCGGTGGGTGGTGGTGCATGGCCGTTCTTAGTTGGTGGAGCGATTTGTCTGGTTAATTCCGATAACGAACGAGACTCTAGCCTGCTAAATAGACGTAATTATGGTATCTCGAAGGCTCTCGGCTTCTGCCGGTGGGGTTTTTACTACCAACGTACAAACAAATCTTCTTAGAGGGACAGGCGGCTTCTAGCCGCACGAGATTGAGCAATAACAGGTCTGTGATGCCCTTAGATGTTCTGGGCCGCACGCGCGCTACACTGAAGGAATCAGCGTGTGTTCCCTGGCCGAAAGGCCCGGGTAACCCGCTGAACCTCCTTCGTGCTAGGGATTGGGGCTTGCAATTATTCCCCATGAACGAGGAATTCCCAGTAAGCGCGAGTCATAAGCTCGCGTTGATTACGTCCCTGCCCTTTGTACACACCGCCCGTCGCTACTACCGATTGAATGATTTAGTGAGGTCTTCGGACTGGTGCGCGGCAATGTTTCGGCATTGCCGATGATGCCGGGAAGATGACCAAACTTGATTATTTAGAGGAAGTAAAAGTCGTAACAAGGTTTCCGTAGGTGAACCTGCGGAAGGATCATTACAATGTTCCAATATATCTCAAAGAGAGAGGAGAGGAGGAGAGAAAATGAATTCGATTAGTTTGTGGATAAGAATTCATATAAAAAAAAAAGATATTGTTGAGCCCGCCAGATCATTCGTGCGTGATTTACACGGCCAGACGTGTGTACTACACGTATTAGGCCTTTGATCTGCGTTGCGTAGGCCACAACAAATCTTTCAAAGAGAGAGAGATATATGTGTTGTTGGGGTTTGTGATTATGAAGGTGCCCCAACGCACAAAAATATATAAAAATGTACAAAGTTGGGATGTGGTGTGGTGGAGAAGAGTTGGGCCCGACCAGATCATTCGTGCGTGATTTACACGGCAGACGTGTGTACTACACGTATTAGGCCTTTGATCTGCGTTGCGTAGGCCATCTTCCTTCCAAGACACACACGTGTTGGGGTTTGTGTGATTTTATGATAGTGCCTCAACACGGAAAAATAAGCGTACGAGAAGAGTTGGGCCCGACCAGATCATTCGTGCGTGATTTATACACGGCCAGACGCGTATTATATTACACGTATTAGGCCTTTGATCTGCGTTGCGTAGGCCATCTTCTCGATAGAGAGAAAGCCAATGTATTCTTTTTTCTTTCTTTACACACACACACACAGTTGTAGTAGGACAGGGAGGGATGCGAGCGTGCTTAATCACGCTTCCTCAAGTCTTCGCTGTGGTGTAAAAAAAAAAAAGAAAAAAAGGAATCGTTGGGAAAGTCCAAAGGACGAAAATATCGGGCAGTCTGAA
>NW_027476356.1:12500-22500 GCF_051020955.1 Megalopta genalis
TCCGACTGGGGAACTGTTGTCACTCGTGGCATCAGTTCCCCAGTTTACGTTAAACGGTTTTTCAGACCGTTTTTCGTGGGCGGAACACGCCACTAGACAACACTCCGCTGGGCTCAGGAATACATGGGATGCAATCAATCCCCTGGGCAACCCAGGCCGCAAGGGGCAAACGTGCCCTAGCCACACTTGAGCCTCCACGAAAAAGGTACCGCTGGATAGCTCGTGTTCTTAAATACGCAGCGAACTGAACGAAGTGTGGTGGAGAGGAAGAGGCAGCCTCTCCGACTGCTGTCTCCCACGTGTTTGCCGTGCGTGGCGACCCTTGTCGTCGGAAAAGAGGATCCTGGGATCTGAGGGGGCCCTCTCCTGCGGGTGAGACGTCCCCAACACGTACCTTTGGCCTCTGCTTCGGCTAGATGGGCGGCTGGACGAGAAAAGCAGCCCTGGTCCAGTCAATCGGCTTGGAACGACCACACGCTTCGGGCAAGTGGGTTCTGCTGGGCGAGGACGCGGGCTGGGTAAGGAAACCGACCCAGCCAGCAGACTATATTCGGTGCGTAGCCCTAACTCAGCCTTTGGCGGGTTCCAAATTGTGTGGGTCGGTGGTGGCCGGGGAGCGCACTGGATGAAAGACCAAGACACATTATGGGTCTTAATAAAATTAATGAACAAAAAACTAAGCGTCCAAAGACGACGGGTCCAGCTCCTACTCGGAGTGAAGCCGTCGCCGCAGACGCGGGAACTGCAAATGCAGCTGTCAGTCCCCCCGCGTCTGTGAGAAAGACAAGATCCGGGAAGGTGATTAATATCGCCAATCCTCGTGTGATCTTGCAAAGATGTGTGACTCCCACGCGAGCGGTCTCGGTGAAAACCGAGCCCAACGTGGAAGTAATCGAACGAGTCGGAGACACGTCACTCGTGAAGGTGCAGTCGGCACCCGAGCGTGTCGAGGACCCTACTGGTGACGGTTGGCAAACCGTCACCAAAAAGTCAAAGCGAGCCAAGCCGGGCGCACCCACCGGCAAGGCCGCAGTAAACCGGGCCAGGAGACCGAAGGGGACGTTCTCCGGGCAGAAGGTACGGCCTCTCGATCTCGTAAGAGACGAAGCCTTTAGGCGAGTGTCCGAAATACGGACCTTTTGCTTTCGACCTGAGTCGAAAGTCAATAAGGAGTCCGGGTCAAAGATACTCGCCGAGGTTGAGGCACTCAACGAGCTGGTCCAGGAGCTTATTCAACGGAATAGCTTCGTCGAAGGGCAGCTCGCCGCGGTCAGGGCGGACCTAAAAGCGCGTCCTGCCGTAATGAGTGCGATGCGACCTGGGCCGTCCAAGGGAACTCTCCCGAAGACGGCCTGCAACGCCGCGCAGTCGACTTACGCCCATGTGAACAAAGTCGACTGCAAAGGAGCTTCTCCGGAAGCGGGGAGACGGCCACAATCGCAGCATGTGGTAAAAATCTTCCCGCCGAAGGAAAAAGGACAGAGCAGCGAAGTTACGAAGGTTACTGTTCTGTCGCTCGTTAAACCAGCGAAGGAGGCGATCCGAATAAAGTCGGTCCGACGCATCCACTCCGGTGGCATCGTCGTCGAGACCGACCGAAAGGAGGACCTGCAAGCCTTCGTTGGCAATAAGAAGCTCCGGAGCGCGGGTCTGTCCGTCTCCTTACCTACCAAGCGGGACCCCGAGGTTTTAGTTTACGACGTCCCGCGTCGGATGGGTAAGGACGAAATTGCCTCCAGTATTTGGAGGCAAAATCTCTGCGATGCGAACCAGAAGGATGTGCCTTCGGGAATTCGGGTCAGCCGCATGGCTGGCAAGACCCCGGAGACAGCCAACTGGGTCGTTGCCGTCAGTCCGCAGAATCTTCAGCGGCTGAAGCAGAGGGGTAGCCGAGTTTACCTTGGATGGAACTCCTGTCGTGTACGGGATTTCGTCCAGGTGCTTCGGTGCTACCGTTGCCAACGCTTCGGGCATACCTCGAAGCGTTGTAAATTCAAGGAGGACGTGTGCGGTCACTGCTCCCAAAAGGGGCATACCTTCACGCTCTGTAGCAAGAAGAGTGAACCTCCGGTCTGCTCTAATTGCAAGGACAGAGGGTGGGCTAGTGCACACAAGTCGCGGGACCCAGCTTGCGCTTCCTATCAGGCGGCGCTAGCTTTGGAGTCGTCCCGTGTCCGACTTGAGTGACGGGCAGACGTGGACCTGTCCACTCCGCCATTCGAACGGCATGCTGGGCGGACCCCTCGGGGTTCGCCCCCTCGGGCCAGGCTGAAGCCCCTCTTGCGGAGATAAATTGACTTTAACACTACTCCGTCAAGAGTGCCTGGATTGGGTTGGACTCGAGGTGGCAGCGGGAGTAGCACGTTGTCTTCCCCTGTCACGATAACGAACGAGGGTAGAGCCAGACCATCGGCACGCGTCGAGAGAGCGGCTAGTATAGTCCACATAGGACCCAGGCATAGCCCATCTTTAGACTCACAACGACGACACTAACTGTCCCTATCTACTGGCGGTGGCGGTCTGTGGCCACCCAGGGTTGAGAGGCGACCCCCGAACTAGTCCTCGCGAAGGTTGTTGCTACTACCGAGTCGATGGATGCGTCGACGATGAAGGCATTTTAGACCGTCAGTGCGTCGTACATGTAGTACTTCGCATAATGGCGAGGCCCGAGATTAAGCATGCGGGCTGTGGCGTGTTCATGTACAGCATTGAATATGCTGTACTACTCCTTAGCGGGGGACTGTTGTCACTTGTGGCTGCAGTCCCCCGCGTCACGTTATGCGGTTTTTCTGGTCTAACTGGAATGCCGCATTTTCGTTGTCTGAACACGCCACGAAGCAACACGCCGTCGGATTGAATGTTGCTGCTGAGTCGATAGGTGCATCGGCGATGAAGGCACTCGAGAGACCGTCAGTGCGTTGTACATGTAGTGCTTCGCATAATGACGAGGCCCGTGATTAAGCAAGCGGGCTGTGGCGTGTTCTTGTGCAGTATTGAACATGCTGCACTACTCCCATCCGGGGGACTGTTGTCACTTGTGGCTTCAGTCCCCCGCGTTACGTTATGCGGTTTTTCTGGTCTGACTGGAATGCCGCATTTTCGTTATCTGAACACGCCACAAAGCAACACGCCGACGGAGTGAGTGAATGCTGCCGAGTTGACGGATGCATCAGATGCATCGGCGATGAGGGTATTTTGAGACCGCCAGTGCGTTGTACATGTAGTACTTCGCATAATGGCGAGGCCCTTGAACTAAGCATACGGGCTGTGGCGTGTTCATGTACAGCATTGAATATGCTGTACTACTCCCTACCGGGGGACTGTTGTCACTTGTGGCTGCAGTCCCCCGCGTCACGTTGTGCGGTTTTTCTGGTCTGACCGGAATGCCGCATTTTCGTTGTCTGAGCGCGCCACGTAGCAACATGCCGCTGGATCTAGAAATCGGGATGCAACCAATCACCTGGGCAACCCAGGCCGCAAGGGGCAAACGTGCCCTAGCCACACTTGAGCCTCCACGAAAAAGGTACCGCTGGATAGCTCGTGTTCTCAAAACGCAGCGAACCGAACGAAGTGTGGTGGAGAGGAAGAGGCAGCCTCTCCGACTGCTGTCTCCCGCGTGTTTGCCGTGCGTGGCGACCCTTGTCGTCGGAAAAGAGGATCCTGGGATCTGAGGGGGCCCTCTCCTGCGGGTGAGACGTCCCCAACACGTACCTTTGGCCTCTGCTTCGGCTAGATGGGAGGCTGGACGAGAAAAGCAGCCCTGGTCCAGTCAATCGGCTTGGAACGACCATACGCTTCGGCGAGTGGGTTCTGACGGGCGAGGACGCGGG
The DNA here is from genome assembly GCF_051020955.1 of Megalopta genalis. Classification (NCBI taxonomy): domain Eukaryota; kingdom Metazoa; phylum Arthropoda; class Insecta; order Hymenoptera; family Halictidae; genus Megalopta; species Megalopta genalis. The sequence continues at coordinate 16,331 of NW_027476356.1, forward strand.
CTGGGTTGAGCAATCGGCCCAGTCAGCAGACTATGTCCGGTGCGTAGCCCTAACCCAGCCTGATGGCGGGTTCCAAAATGTGTGGGTCGGTGGTGGCCGGGGAGCGTACCGGATGAAGGCAAAGATCTAACTATGGGATCTAAATTGAAAGTACAAATTGAACGTTCGAAGTCGGCGGGTCCAGCTCCTACTCGGAGTGAAGCCGTCGCCACAGACGCGGAAGCTACAGCAGCAGCTGTTAGCCCTCCTGCGTCTGCGAAAAAGACAAGGTCCGGGAAGGTGCTGAACATCGCCAATCCTCGTGTGACCTTGGAGAGATGCGTGACACCCACGCGAGCGGTCTCGGTGAAAACTGAGGCCACGGTAGAAGGCGCGCCGGACACCGGTAACGTGGGGACAGCGCCCAAGTCGGGGGACTCCCCCAGCCGCAAGGCTGGGAAGGAGAAACCCAGAAAAATCGAATCAGTCAAAGACACGCTCGTGAAGGTGCAACCGGCACCCGTGCGTGTCGAAGACCCCGAAGGTGGCGGTTGGAAAACCGTCACCAAAAAGTCGAAGCGTGCCAAGCCAGTCGCACCTACTGGCAAGGCCGCAGCAAACCAGGCCAGGAAATCGAAGGGGACGGTTTCCGGGCACAAGGTACGGCCTCTCGATCTCGTGAGAGACGAAGCCTTCAGGCGAGTATCGGAGATACGGACCTTTTGCTTTCGACCCGAGTCGAAAGTCAACAAGGAGTCCGGGTCGAAGATACTAGCAGAAGTCGGAGCACTCAACGAGTTGGTCCAGGAGCTGATTCAACGAAACAGCTTCGTCGAAGGGCAACTCGCCGCGGTCAGGGCGGACCTAAAAGCGCGTCCTGCCGTAATGAGTGCGGCGCGACCTGGGCCGTCCAAGGGAACCCTCCCGAAGACGGTCTCCAATGCCGCGCAGTTGACCTACGCCCAAGTGGCAAAGGTCAACCAGTCAGCGACTCCGGAGGCGAGAAGACCACCGACACAATACGTGGTGCGTATCTTCCCGCCAAAGGATAAAGGACAGAACAGCGATGCTACTAAGAGAGCTGTTCTGTCGATCGTAAAACCTGCGAAGGAGGCGATCCGTGTCAGATCGGTTCGACGCATCCACTCCGGTGGCATCGTCGTCGAAACCGATCGCAAGGAGGACCTAAAAGCCTTCGTAGGCAATAAGAAGCTGGCGAGTGCGGGACTGTCCGTCTCCTTGCCCAGCAAACGGGACCCCGAGGTCCTGATTTATGACATTCCGAAAGGGATGGGCAAGGAGGAAATTGCCTCCAGTCTTTGGAGGCAAAACCTCTCTGAGGCGTCCCAGAAGGATGTGCCTTCGGGTGTTCGGGTCAGTCGCATGGCTGGCAAGACCCCGGAGACAGCCAACTGGGTAGTGGCCGTCAGTCCGCAGATTCGTCGGCGGCTGGCGCAGAGAGGGGACCGGGTGTACCTCGGGTGGAGTTCCTGTCGTGTGCGGGACTTCATACAGGTCACCCGATGCTATAAGTGCCAGCGCTTCGGGCACACGGCGAAGCGCTGCAAATTCAAAGAGGATGTCTGCGGACATTGTGCCGAAAAAGGGCACGGGTATGCGCTCTGTAACAGGAAGAGCAAGCCTCCGGTTTGCTCCAACTGTAAAGACAGAGGGCGACCATCTGAGCATAAGTCGCGAGACCCGGCCTGCGCCTCCTATCAGGAAGCGCTGGTTTTGGAGATGTCTCGTATAAGACGCGAATAATAATTTGAATCTCGAATGGATAGTACAAACGACCGGCGACGCTCGAGAGTCATACGGGTCATGCAGCATAACATGCAGCGGGCCCGAAATGTGACCGACGAAGTCCGGACTGAGATGCATAGGCGAGGGGTAGATGTGTTGCTTGCACAAGAGCCATATAGCTGGCGGGGTACTGTGCCCGGGCTAGGCTTGAGAACGAGGCTGATCACGGCAGGCGAACCGGTGATGGCTGCAATAGCGGTCAGAAACCCGGATCTAACCGTGGTCAAAGTCTCTAACTTGTGCGACACGCATTTGTCCTGTGTCAGCATCTCGGGTTCGTTTGGGAGCTTCTTCCTGATCAGCCAGTACTTTCAATGCTCCGATGACGTTGAATCAGGTCTGGCGCGATTGGAGAGAGCTCTTTCCGCACTTAAGCATAACCGAGTCATTATCTCTGCCGACGTTAACGCAAAATCAGCCCAGTGGGGCAGCGCGGAGACGGACGTGAGAGGCCGTAAACTCGAAGAGTTTATCGTGAGCCATGGCTTGGTTGTCTTGAACGAGGCTGGAAACGCTCCGACGTTTTCCAGCCCTAGTGGACAGTCATACATCGACGTCACACTATCGACACCTGATATTTGCGACAAGGTGCGAGGTTGGAAGGTCCGCGAGGACCTGACGACCAGCGACCACCGAGTCATAGAGTTTTCTTTGAGTTTTTGCGCCGAGGACGGTGCTGCCGAAATTAGTAGCAACAGCAGCACCAACCGGAACGGATTATTACCAAGGTTCCGACTCCGAAGCGCAAAATGGCCCGAGTTCGACAAGGCGCTGCAGGAAAGTAAGAGGAGTATATCCCCCGATCCATTGAACAATAAGGGGGATGTCGAACATCTAGCACAGGAGATCGAAAGAATGATCGTCCAAGCGTGCGACTCCTCGATGCCAACCAAGCAGTGGCATTCAAAATCCGTCCCATGGTGGACGGCCGACCTGACGAGGCAAAAGAGGCGAGTCTACAAACTTAGACGAGCCTCGCAGAACGCAGCATGTTCAGAGGAGCAGAGGGCGGCCAAGAGGACCGAGTATCTTAAACAGAGAAAGGCCTACAAAGCCGCCATCAAAGCTGCTCGGTCGCACAGCTGGCGTGCATTCGTGACCGAGCAGGGAAACAAGGAACCCTGGGGCCTCATTTATAAGATCACGAGGCAGAAGATGACAGCCAGCACGGTCATCTCGAATATAAATCGTAACACTGCCCAGGGTTACACCACAGACTGGGACTCCACCGCTTCCGCGCTGCTGGAGGGGTTAATTCCGGACGATAGCCCCGCGAATGACTCCCCGGATCATGCGCGAGTCAGGAGGGAAGCTGCCATCGAGCCGGAGAGTGAGGACGCCAGTCCCTTCACCCTCTCGGAGCTCAGATCGGCGGTCAACCGACTGAAGAGCGGCAAGTGTCCAGGCCTAGATCGGATCGAGCCGGAGATTTTAAAACGTTCGTGTAATACAATCTCACGCGAGCTCCTCCGACTCTACAACGGATGCCTGGCACACGGAGTCTTTCCCGTGGAATGGAAAGTCGGGTCCATCATTACCATCCTTAAAGGACCCGAGAAACCTGAAACGGAGATAAAGTCCTACAGACCAATATGCTTGCTTTCGGTCGTAGGCAAAGTCTTGGAGAAGCTAATCGCTACGCGATTAGCTAGTTTGTTTTTGCACCCCGACTACGCCTCCGATCGGCAATACGGATTCAGGCCGCATCGATCCACGACTGATGCCGTGGTAAAGATGAGGGAGCTTGCGTCCGGTCGAGAGGAAAAGTACGTCGTGGGTCTGCTCTTCGACATTGCTGCGGCCTTTGATAATGTCTGGTGGCCAAGCATACTCAACGCGTTGAGGAAGCGAGGCTGCCCAAAAAACCTACTTAGATTGGTGGTCGACTACTTCGACGGCCGCGTGGTGACTATGGTGTCTGATCGCGGTGCAGTGCGGAAGAAAGTCACTAAGGGCTGCCCACAGGGATCGATTCTTGGTCCGAGCTGTTGGAACTTAGTCTTCGACGAGGTTCTACAGCTCTTATCGAACGCCGGGCTCGCTTGCGAGCCCATCGCCTATGCAGACGACCTTCTTGTCTTGATCTTCGCGAACAGCAGGAAGGGTCTAGAAAGCAATGGCCAATTGGTTGTGGACACCATTTCTCGCTGGTGCGACCAGCAGAAATTGTCGCTGTCTGCGACCAAGACCGAGATGTTATTCTTAAAAGGCTCTCTCGACAGAGAGAGGCCACCTGTGATAAAAGTAGGAGGTCGGAATATTGCCGCCAAGGACTCTGTGCGTTACCTTGGCGTGCATTTTGACTCTAGACTGGGTATCCATTCCCATGTCGAGTATTTGAATGCCAAGTCCTTGCGAACGTTTAATGCGCTAGCAAGGATTGCTAAGTCGAACTGGGGATTGGGATATCGGACGATGCGTACTTTGTACCGCGGCTTGTTTGTCCCAATCGTCACGTATGCTGCCGCGGGCTGGGCAGACCGCCTTACCTCTGGGACGAGTAAAGTGCTCACCAGGGCGCAGAGGCATGTTCTGCTTGGCTGCGTCAAAGCCTACAGGACAGTCTCCACTGATGCGATCCCCGTGATCGCCGGGGAGATACCTGTGGACTTGGCGATAGCGGAGTTCAGCTGCGTGTACAAAGCCAGGAAGAAACTCGGGTTCCAACATGGAACCTATCAAGTGAGTCAGGCCGAATTGGCTGACGAAGTCGTCACCGAAGCCCAAGTTCGCAGAAGGCTGAGGGAGGCGACTTTAGAGATGTGGCAGCAGAGATGGTCGTCCTCGACGAAGGGTAGGGAAACCTTCCAATACTTCGGCGAGGTATCAGACCGTCTCTCAGCGAGCTGGATCAGAGTCGACCATGATGTAGCGCAGTTCTTGAGCGGACACGGAGACTTCCGTGCGAAGCTCAAGACGTTCGCCCTGGTCGACGACGAGTTGTGCGAATGTGGGGAGGAGGAAACTCCAAACCACGTCCTCTACGATTGTCAGCGTTACGTAGAGGACAGGGAACACCTACGCCAGGCGGCGATTCGAGAAGGATTTCAGTGGCCAATCGACAAAGCCAGCCTGGTGTCAGAGCAGCTGTTTCAGGAGTTCCGAAAATTCGCACGATCCGTAAGCAAGACTAAGAAGCGAACATAGAACGAAACTGCATACGGAGCGTGGACTCGTCCAGCTCCGTTGATGTACGGCATGCTGGGCGAACCCCTCGGGGTTCGTCCCCTCGGGCCAGGCTGAAGCCCCTCTTGCGGAGATAAAAGACTTTAACACTACTCCGTAAGAGTGCCTGGATTGGGTTGGACTCGAGGTGGCAGTGGGAGTAGCACGCTGTCTTCCCCTGATACGATGGTGAACGAGGGTAGAGCCCGAACACCAGGCACAAGTCGCAAGAGCGGCCGGTATGGTCCACCAAGGACTTAGGTACGGCCCGTCTCTCAGAGACCACAGTTTGACGACAACACTAACTGTCCCTATCTACTGGCGGTGGCGGTCTGTGGCCACCCAGGGCGGGAGATAACCCCCGAACTAGCCCTCGCGTAGGAGGGTTGATCGGCCGAGTCGATGGGTGTATCGGCGATGAAGGCATTAGAGACCGTCAGTGCGTCGTACATGTAGTACTTCGCATAATGGCGAGGCCCTGATTTAGCATACGGGCTGTGGCGTGTTCTTTGTACAGCACTGTATGTGCTGTATGACTTCCGACTGGGGAACTGTTGTCACTCGTGGCATCAGTTCCCCAGTTTACGTTAAACGGTTTTTCAGACCGTTTTTCGTGGGCGGAACACGCCACTAGACAACACTCCGCTGGGCTCAGGAATACATGGGATGCAATCAATCCCCTGGGCAACCCAGGCCGCAAGGGGCAAACGTGCCCTAGCCACACTTGAGCCTCCACGAAAAAGGTACCGCTGGATAGCTCGTGTTCTTAAATACGCAGCGAACTGAACGAAGTGTGGTGGAGAGGAAGAGGCAGCCTCTCCGACTGCTGTCTCCCACGTGTTTGCCGTGCGTGGCGACCCTTGTCGTCGGAAAAGAGGATCCTGGGATCTGAGGGGGCCCTCTCCTGCGGGTGAGACGTCCCCAACACGTACCTTTGGCCTCTGCTTCGGCTAGATGGGCGGCTGGACGAGAAAAGCAGCCCTGGTCCAGTCAATCGGCTTGGAACGACCACACGCTTCGGGCAAGTGGGTTCTGCTGGGCGAGGACGCGGGCTGGGTAAGGAAACCGACCCAGCCAGCAGACTATATTCGGTGCGTAGCCCTAACCCAGCCTTTGGCGGGTTCCAAATTGTGTGGGTCGGTGGTGGCCGGGGAGCGCACTGGATGAAAGACCAAGACACATTATGGGTCTTAATAAAATTAATGAACAAAAAACTAAGC